>NW_021628933.1:1067575-1090075 GCF_002157705.1 Plasmodium gonderi
GTAAAATGGAAAAAATGAATAAAAAAAATGAATAAAAAAAATGAATAAAAAAAATGAATAAAAAAAGTGAATAAAAAAAATGAATAAAAAAAATGAATAAAAAATATAATATTAACAAAACGAATGGGTGTAACATCTGTAGCGAGTGTAACATTTGCACTTTGAGCTTAGGTCACACATGGTATGTATGCTGTCGTTCTCAAATGAGTGTGTCTATGCGCATCACCCTTTAACTAATTTTGTGGACTATATTCACAAATCTACTTACGTGCACCAAACGTTGGAATAGTCTCTACACACTTCGGTCAGGAGAGCCTACATATTGTGCAAGTGCGAAGAATTCATAGATAAAAAAAAAATATAAAAATATACATGTACATATATATATATGTTTGCGAATCTATGAATGCTCTTTGTTAAGTGAAAAGTCCCCATTGAACTTCTTCCACATTTCACAGCTTTGCAAAATTTCTTACTTTCTCAAAATCGTATGACAAAAGTGTTACTGAAGTCATTATATCTCCAACTATGATATAATTTTCTCTGAAAATATTGGGGTTGGGGTTGGGGGAAATGGGTAAACAGAGAGGATTAATAAAAAAGAAAAGGGAGAGAACAAACCAGGTTCGTGGAAAAAAATAGTAATCCGCACAGATGTTATAATCCATTTAGATTCCTTACAAAACGTCCAGACTCATGATCCAGGAACTTGGTGTAAAGGAGGCCACTTCCACCACATCATCTTTATTTTCTGTTTTCTTCAAAGGGGAAAAGAAGCATACATGTGTAAGTAAATACATGCATAAGCACATACATGCATAAGCACATATGCACATAGCGAATGGAAAATTCTCCTGCGTAAATTTCTTACCATAGTTTTTCCCGAATTGTTGATATATTTCTCCATGTTGGTTAGGAAGTTGCTAATGTCGAAAATGACGACCTGGTGGAGGTGATGGTGGTGGTCATATGGAGGGAGAATAAAAAATTAAAAAAAAAAATTTTGACTAGAAATAGAAACAGTTACCAAGCAAATGCAAAACCATCTGCATTCTCCCGTGAGGCGATGGAGAGACGCAGACTGTCGGAAATAGGGATACATATATATATATATATATATATATATATACAACATGCATGCAGGTGTCTTGCAAATTACCGTGTTATTCACTGCAGCGATAAGTTTTTCATGAAACTGCTTCAGGTGTGTGATTCCACCACAATTAACATTGTACGTGTATATGTGCTTGATTTCAAAAAGGTTTATCATCTTTTTTGCTATGAAAATGTAAATGTGCCCAGAAGATGGTTCTGTAATTCTCTCATTGTTATTGGCCGTTCCTACGCAAATGAAAGTATTCACTTGGGTGGTCTCGTTCGTCTTATAGACCTTATTTGTGTTTGATTTTTTTTGGATTTCATAAATGCATATACTAGAAACACTAAACTTGGAAGGGATTACGTATGTGTATTTGAATGAATTTTGGAATGGGTCGAAAAAGCATAGAATTTGTTTCATCATTTGATTGGTTTTGTGTTTCTCTTCAACGGGACAAGCAGCAACTAAAAGCCCTGTATCTTCATGATAAGCTATTTTTTCAACCGTTCTATGAAAAGGTATTTTTTGCAAAAAGTTTTTCTTAATCTCGTTGAGGTGTGATATAAATATTTTGAAACCATCAAAACATATGAAGTAGAAATTATTTTGATTTATTTTTTTAAATGCTGAAAAATTGTGAAATGGGTTGAGATAATTAAAATCGTTGAAAATGTCCACTTGGTATATATTCTTAATCGATAATTTGGATAAGCATATTTTTTTTTTTAAATTTGAATATATAATAATTGGATTATCACAACATACGAAGAGGAAATTATATTTCTTCACAACATTTGTTAGGTTTACATCAATTTTATTTTTTTCTGAAAAAACTTTCAAGAACTTTTTAAATTTAATTGGACCTTTTGTACACACATTTATTCTTCTCTTATTCGTTAGCAATATTTTTTTACTTCGAATTACATACCTTTTTATATATTTCTTTTCATCAAATAAAATATTGTTTAAATTATTAAAACATATAGATGCATCAGACGAAAATTCTTCATTTTCATCAAAGTTGCTGTATTTTCCTGAACCCACGTAATTTTCACGCACATAAATGTTCCCACACTGTTCTTCCACTTTCTTTTGAAATATATCGTTTAGGTGTTCTTTTTCTCTCCTTAAGTCGATCCTGCTTGGGTTGCTTCTGCTTGGGTCGCTCCTGCTTGGGTTGCTTCTGCTTGGGTCGCTCCTGCTTAATTGGTTTTTCCATTTTTCCACTCTACCCAAAGGAGAATCTTCTCTAACACACATGCCATCTACATCTACCTCTTTAATCTCAGGCAGATCGTGTTCAATAATTTTACCATCTTCGTCATATATACTGTTATAACTTCTCTTTGATTTTTTTTTTGTCATCTCGTCATGTGATTCTTGACTATCTCGTTCGTGTTTTAAGCGGATGTAGCTTTTCTTTTGTTTCATATTTAGTTCCTTTATCTTATCCTTTTCACTATTTTCTTCTTTTTTCACTATACGCTGGATACAAGTTGCTTCAGCTTGGTTTCCTCTTTCTTTTTTTTCGATGGTTCCTTTTCTCATTTTGTCTATTCCATTGTACATCTTATCTATCTCGCCCTTCTCCTCCTCTCCATGAATTGATTTTCCTCCATTATCAGGAAAGGGGTCCGATATGTGGATTTCGCTAGTTGTTTCTTCGTTCAGATTGCTTAACCTCCTTGAGGGATACGGGTTCAAGCTGTTGTCACAAATATTTGAACTTGGTAATATATTTTTGGAGGGAAATTGGGTATCTGATCCTTGTTCCACACTACGTCTGAGTCCACCATTCCTGCTGCCTCCACTGGCATTGCTACTGCTGCTGTCGCTACTGCTTCTCCCACTCTTTCCATTTCTTCCTCTTCTTTCTTCTTTTCCTCCTTCTTTTCTTCCTTCTCTTCCTCCCTCTCTTCCTCTTTTTCTTCCTCTTTTTAGTTTCCTCTCCCTATGGCTACTACTGCTGCTTCTGGTTGGGCTTCCTGCTCTTCGCTTCTCCTCCACTTTTGCATCTAACTTCTTAAACACGTCAAAGTTAACAATGTCACTATCTGATGATTCCTCAGATGAAGATCCATAAATCTGGAAAAAATGGAAAAAGTACTTGGTCTTCTTCCTATTCAAATTAATCTCTTTGCCAAATTTTCCATCACGTGCGTGTAGGTGCGAATTTATGTTGGCCCTTCTGAATGGTACGTTTGCAATTTTATCTTTCTCGTAATCGTTCTCGTAATCTTGCGCACTAAAACTCGCCACCTCGTGCAATTCGTCCAATGAATTTTCCACGTCGACATTAGTGTCCCCAATTTCATCACTGAAATGCGATAATTTTTCACAATTTTTCCACCTGCCATGGGAGGAAGAAAGTCGAACGTTTTTATCCCAATCGTCTCTATCCTTATAAGCTGACAAATTGGTTGCACATTCATGTGGCATTTGCATATTATTGTATATGGTGTGAGTATTAGTTTGTTTTATGGTTCTACATGAAGATTCTTCTAATGGCTTTCCATGAATTTCACTATTACAATCTTTGAGATATTTAGTATGTTCTCCTTGAAGGATATTCTCCATACTTACAAATGTATCGGATTGAATATTTACATTATTAAATAAATTAGAACTCATAACAATTTCTTCATCTTCATTCTTCATACATGCTTTATGCAAGTCATGAACATTTGTAAAGACACATTTGGAAAAGTTGAAATATTGAAGTATATTTGAATGACTTTCAGATAAATATTTTATTAATCCTCTTTTACATTTTTTTACATATTTTTCTTTTTCCATATCATCAGTAATTTTTATTTTGTAACTGAATGCAGGTTTTTTCCCTGTTTTAAGTATATCATCTTTATACAAAAGTTTTAATATTTCTTCTTTTTTTTTTAAATAAAACTTGTGTAATTTAAATATATTATCATTATCAGCATGTCCTCTTATTCTATGTGTGTTCTCGATTCCTCCATTTTTCCTTCCATCCATGCGTGCTACCTGATTTTTTCCATTTTCATTTTGGAACAATTTCCACATCTGTGTGCTTTCCGCATCTGAATTTCTTTCCTCAGATGTTCCACTTTCACTATGAGAGGCACCACGATCGAGATTCTTCCCCTTGGAATATGAACCTGCACTGAAACTTGTCAAGAACGTGTCATCACGTACCCTCCTCTGGGTGCCACTATCATTTCGATTATCTGCACATAATAAAAAAGATTCCACTTCTCCGTTACTAAGCCCGATAAATAAATACACATTGTCGTTCAGTTCTAGAACTTCGACATCTGTTATAAAAACGAGTGTGCTTAGAGCCGGTTGGTAGGAGCTTGCTTGCGTGAAAATTCTTTGCTTCTTTGTATTAACAAATGGGTTCTCATCTGTGCCTCTGATGGATTCTAGGTCTCTAATCCTGTCTTCGCTTCTAACCATGTCTACTTGAATGGCGTCATTGGGAATTTTGTCTCCCCTTGAACAACTCTTAGACACTCTCATACGGTCTAAGCAGCTGACATCTATGTTAATAAGTGCTACTTCCCTATTGTTGAAAGCACAAGCCATCAAACTTTTGTAGACTACCATGGAGGTGATAGTCCTATCGCACTTGTGGTTGTATAACAACTGAAGATACTTCTCCTCTACTGCATATATTTGGATTCCGTTATCACAGTATATGTATAAATAATCGTTATAAACACAGAACTTAAATATATAATCCATCTTTAAGTCATACACAAGTTTTAGTGATAAACAACAGAGAAGTTTAACATGATTATTTGTTACTTGAATAAGGTATGGGAAATTCTTCAAGACATTGAAATATATCGTGTTGCTTAACAAATCTACATCTGTATTTTTATATTCACAAAGAAAAATTTCGTTCTGCTTCTTCCTTTGACCACGATCATCAATGTTAAAAGGATGGTCATTTGTAAAGTTTTCGCATGATGTTACTTTTGGGCTGACAGTGTCACAATGGTGATGTTTCTTTTTTTCGTTGCATCTGCTACCCACGTTGCCCATGGAATCTGTTGAATATTCCTTTTGTAAATTTCGCTTGTCACGTTTTTCTCTGCTTTCACCAGCACCCTCCTCTCTGCACACTCCTATCACTTTGGTTTGGTAACCATAAGTTACACAAATGATGAAAATGTGAAAGTATATAAAATTAGCATAGTTCAAAACGTCAAT
The DNA here is from genome assembly GCF_002157705.1 of Plasmodium gonderi. Classification (NCBI taxonomy): domain Eukaryota; phylum Apicomplexa; class Aconoidasida; order Haemosporida; family Plasmodiidae; genus Plasmodium; species Plasmodium gonderi. The sequence goes on from NW_021628933.1 coordinate 1,072,869, forward strand.
TTCTTTCTCGTTTTGGAAGTAGTATTTATTCAGAAAGGAAAGGTTTATATCCTTAATTTCTACATTTTTTTTATCATTGAGCTGAGCAAAAACCTGAAACTGTAATGACTTCTTTCCTTTTTCTTCTACAAGAGGATTCGAAATATTGTTCTGTAATAATGATTGTTCATGATTATTATTTATTTCACTTTTCTGCATTACATCATTGTTAGATAATTTTTCATCTATTGTGGATTTTCCTTTCTGTTTATTTTTCTTCTTCAGGTGTATAACATACTTGACAACGAACATATTCGTGATTTTGCTGAAGTTCAATTTAGAAATAATATTTGTTTTTAATCCATTTCTTATGATAGATATACATCCAGTTCGACCATAACTATTGCAAGTTATAATTTCCTTCTCGTCATTCTTATTCTTAATAACACAGAAATCTAAAATGGGACCCATATTTTGTATTACAGATAAAATTTCAATGTAAAATTTTTTTTTTTTTTCTTTCAAAGAATTTCTAAGATGAAAATTATGTACTTTATCTTCTCCTCTTTCTGCTGTGTACGTTTGCGAGTCTCTATATGTATCAATGTGTGTACATGCGAATGGATTATTTTTGATTGAAGTGGCATGCGATTCTATCACTACCCTCTTCTTCTCCTCAACATTACCATCATTAAAAGATTTTCCACTTATGCATTCACTTTGATATTGGTACATATTTTCATCACACAAATGACTAATTTGACGACTTGAATTTGTAATTTGGGCATCACTGTGTTTATTATTGTACTGACCATCTTTATAGTTACTTCTACTCGTTGAAGCATGATGCTGCATATCAATCGAATTGGTACCCCTATCATTGTGATATGTGAATTCGTTAGTTCTAGTAATCTCTTCTGCATAAGGATAATTTTCTTGCAAAAAGTTTCTCTTTTTCGTTATGCTACTTCGATTCTCAACATAATCAATTCCATTATTTATGATATACTCGTCAGCACCTCTCTTCGTGTCACTATGAAATTGTTTTAACATACAGTTGTTGTTATTTTCATCATTTGAATTTTCATCTCCAGTTATGCTATTACCACGGTTATCACGATGGTAAAAATAAGAACTGTTAAACGTTGAACATGTAGATGGTTCGACAGGAGTGTAATCGTCATATTCATATGTTGGGTAATTATGCATTTTGAGTAAATAACTATCACTTACTTGTGAACCTAAGAAAATAATATCTGGAAAAATGGACACGACAACATTGGACCTTGAGCAGGTTCCTATAAATTGTAATGTGATTGAGTTGATGCCATTGTTGTCGTTTTCTATTTTTCTACTAATTTCGCTACTCAGGGATTGACCTCCACCAATAGATGATGAGGAGGAAGATGGAACTACACCAAGAGACGAAGGCAAACCTTTGAAAATGAATTCATCAATAATGTTATCATTGATACATTCACTTCTCCTTCTGAAGGAAGAAGGATTTGACCCCAATATACATGTCAGTATAAAGAGATCACCATAATCATCTGCCATGATGAATTTGTTACGGCTGATGTGTTCTATACATCTAATAGTTCTCAATTCAGAGCTGAGGAAGAAATTTTTGTCTTGGTCTATTTCTAAATTAATGTAACTGATAAATTGAAATCCTATAAGCATCAACTTATTTTTAGCAATGCAAAGTAATTTGTTTATGCTTGAATCTACAATTATTGGTTTATAATACATTAAGTTGATATATTTCATTCCTTCCTTTTTTTCATTTTTCACGTTTCTAAAATTGGCATCATCATCATCATCATTGTTGTTGTGATGGTACGCTTGAACATTATTCTTGGCATTCCCATCATCACAGAATTCATTATTTCTACGTGGGTTCAAGGGTGTGCTAACATCACTGAGAGCACTTATACGTTTATCATCACTCATGGAATATAAACGAATGAGTCTAATGTACCGTTCGTACGAACGAGAATCTTTTTTCTTTGCATCATACAAAACACAAATCGTTGCACTAATTTTGCTTTTATTTTTTTTTTTCTTCCCTTTTTGTGGATTTTCATGTGATGAATTTTTTTTTCCTGTCTTGTTACTATTGCTGAGATTTTTATCTAAACAGATGTTGGAGCTTTCTCCTTTTGTAATACTATTCCAAGCTGTCTTATTATCAGCACACTTTGGGATGTTTTCTATCAGATTCGTTATTTTTAATTTTTCTTCCTCCATTTTTTTCTCCATTCTAGTTGTGGATTCAAACATCTCTTTCTCCATCCTCACATTTGATGTTCCATTTGTTTCACTCCTCTGATAAGGAGAGTTTATAAAAGAACCATAATTATGCATTGTGGTATTATCTGCGTAATGCTTCTTTACACGTTCGATAGTAGTGTATTGAACATGGGGTCCACTTTTATTATTACATTTACTACTTTCCTGATTAGTACCATTTTTTTCTTCTTTCATATCAGGATTGGGTAAATCCATGTCAAGATAATCAATTTTGCTATCCTTACTGTTTCGATGTACAACATCGTTTGCATTCAATTTAGTCACAGCTTTATCAAACGAGTCGATGCTTTGTCTCTTAACAGATTGTAATGGAGGCACTGTTTTATTATTTTCATCATCATCTTTCCATGGATTGTTATTATTACCTCCATGGGCATTCCCATTAGTGCTGATACGAGTGCTACATTCACTAGTGTCGAAGACGGTTTCAGTCTTACGGTGTTGGAATTTCAAAAAAATGATATCTATTATTAGACCTTCATCTAGTCTCAAGGTATATATATGGCTTAGATTAAAGAAGTCATTATAATCTAAGTGTACATATTTTAAGATATTTTTATACCCATAGAATAAAATGGTTCTATTTCTATCATCCAAAAGTAGAGTTATATCTTCTTCGACATGTAATCCATTGAGTTCTTGTAAATTTACTTGGGAGATAGTAACAAAGTCGTTTAGTTTCACATCGAACTGAAGTAACAACAAATTATACTTTCTTGTTAATAAAAAAATATACGATTTGATATTTTCTCTTTTTCCTGTATCGACTAGCTTTTCAGGTATGTATTCTCTTAATTCTAAAATCTCCGAAAAAACAGCATGTTTACTATAATCACTTGTATGTCCATCTTTATCTACTGCACATACATTCAGATAATTGTTGCAGGCATACAGCAAATATTTTTTCTTGTTACCCTTTAGGTTTGTGCAAATGGCAGTTCTGATAGATTTACTGGGTATTACGTTATTGTAGTAATGGTACACGCTCATTTTTTTTTTTTTTCAATTTTTTAGTATTTCTTTTTATATGTACATAATATTTTTCCCCCTTTTTTTTTAAATCAATGAATTTACCATTCCCTTTCCTTTGTAGAGAGAATGTATATATATGATTTGTATTTTTTCCTTTCACAATTGAAAATACGGTTAATTCCTATTTTTCGTATGAACAGGCATATAAGTGTAAATGTGTACACTATAATACCGTGTTACAATTCTGTTAGAACTTTGCTTGATGCCCTTATTCCATTGCTTTAAATTTTAACTCTGATATTTTCCTTCATGTAAAATTTTAAGGGAATGGTATCTCTGGTTTTTAAATGAATTTCCTAGTGTGTTGCATAGCCGAATTCGTGCGTCCACATATAGTGTTAGGTGTGCATGTATTATTATGTGTGTGAGCACGTACACAGTCAAACAATGAAAGTGAATATAACAAAAAAGGGAAGAAAGAAAAGAGTGAACGAAGGGGCGAACGAAGGGGCGAACGAGCGAATGAGTGGGTCATAGGATTACAACTGCATGCTTTCATGTATGTCTGTTACACGTAAAAATCAAGTAGATTCATTTTGTTGTAGTGATGAATAAAAGTGAAATGAAAAGCACAAGAATGGAGAAAAAAGGCACAACAAAAAAAAAAAAAAAATAAATAAATAAAATAAAAATAAAAAACTGGAGTAGAAGCAGGACTTCTAGGAACAAGTTAAAAATGCATAAAAGGGAATGAAATGATGTCGGGAATATTACTTTGGTGAGAAAGTGAAAGAATGCAAATGTAATGACGTTTATATTTTGTATTTTTATTTATTTTGTCATTTTTTTTTTTCTTTTTGGCCTGGGGGTGAGCAAGTACACACAAGTATGCATGCTTTTTATTACACTGGTGTTTTTTCAAGATTAGTGATAAGAATATATTTTCACAAAAATTAGTGAACTGATTAAATATTAGAATGTATTTTTTTTTTTTTTTTTCTATTGGCATGTATCATCGTCACATGCAAAAAAAAAAAAAAAAAAAAAAAAAAATGAGGGCTCGTTCGATGTTATAAGGAAGCTTAGTCCTTTATTTTTTTTAAAAAAAAAAAAAAAGCAAAAAAGGGCAAGCGCAAATGCAAAGATTATGTAAAAAAAAAAAAAAAAAAAAACAAGTAAAATAAAAATAATAAAGTTTGCAGTTGATATAAATTTCATGTGTAAATTAACTTTATACGCCTTCAGGTGTTTTTGTTTAATCACAAATTAAGGAAAAAGGGGGAAAAAGGAGTAAGCCAAGTCTGTCGGTAAATGAAATATGCTAAAAATTGGACGTACAAGTAAGGAGTGCACAAGAAATAAAAAAAAAAAAAAATTAGGCAAAAGTATATTTCACAAAAAATAGGCAAAAGCAGTGTTCACAAAAAAGCAGGGACAAATAAATATCTCGGCTTGAATTAATTCAACATTCCCCCCCTTTTTTTTTTTTTTTTTAGGAATATTTTTTTTTTAATAAGTTCTTCTATACTACAATTTCATGATTTCCATTCTTAGATTGATTTAACAATCATGGGCTTTATTCAAGTGAAACACACTTCATCAATTTTACAGTTGATGAGCCATAAGCGGAATGGATAAAAAAATACATTAAGGGAAAAAAAAAGAAAAAAAAAAAAAGCATAGTCTCATTGCACAATTTGTCAATTGTAGAGATATACACTCACTTCCGTAGGTGAGCATTCCACATGTCTGAATTTTTAATGTTACACATTATTATCTATGTTGATTTACCATTGCAACGGAAATAAGAAAAAAACAAAAACAGAAAACATCCAATTAGCCACAACTATAATGGTCATAATGCCAATTATTCCCCAGCATACCCATATGTATTAACGTGCACATATATATATATATATATTTACAGTTACAAGCTACTATAACCACCCAATTCTTCCATTTTTGAGCAATGTCCACATTACAATTTTCTGTAAATTCAACATATAAAAAAGAAAGTTGCACCCAAGTGGTATGTTATTATTTTTTTTTTTTTTTTTACAAATTTGCATAATTTTTTGGGAAGTAGAAATGTATATATAGACCTGCGCATGAACATGCATATAATATGTATATGGTTTAGCATGCAACCGGCCTTTTTTCTCCCTGGGGAATGGACCCTTGAGGGTAGTGAAGATTCTTCCCATTTGTGCATTTGAAATGGGGGAATATAGTCATGATAGGGTACCGCTAAGATATACATATATATATATATATATGTATATTTAAAGGTATACAAATGGGAATGATATTTCAAGCATAACAAGAGAATTTATAGATGAATAAGACAACGTGAGTAGACCCTATACTGTACATTTCCTACTGAACAGTGTAATATTGCATTAGTTGGAAGTTAGAAATACGTTTTTTTTTTTTTTTTTTTTTTTTTTTTTGTTGCATAATTTTTACGTACGCATAAACATCCATGTTGTATATAGTATAAGCGTGTATAAGCACTTATTTGTTGCTTATTCATATTCAATTAGATTTGTATAATTTTACTTGTTTCTTATTTAGTTTTCTTTTAAAATATATATATATATATATATATATATTTATACAGGGAATGGATGGAATAAAAAAAAAAAAAAAAAAAAGGGGAAAGAAACTCTTTGCAACAATTTCATAAAACGTCTCACGTCATGCGCGCAGTAAATAGATGTGCAACTTTTATGCATTTTCCATACATTTGTAAAATGTTATCTATTACACTCTGCATCGTTAAAATAAAACAAATTGTTTCCTAGCACTTCCAAATATTTGATGCTTCTCTACATGCAACACGTTGAATCTCACGGTCTTGGACAACGGTCTGATAAATGTAAAAAAAAAAAAAAAATAAAATAAAAATAAAACAGTTCTGAACTGTTCAAAATAATAACATGTTTGGTAGGGTCACATTTAATATAATAGGATAATTACACACATGGTCTCCAAAAATAAAATAAAAAGAATACAAATTGCTTGATCAATATTAAAACAGCACGTGCTACATAAAGTAGTTTATTCATAACATAACGTGGCATACACAGGGAAATTGTGAAATACGTAAAAATATATGTGTTTACCTGCACTGGCCGACGGTAACTATGTCACCTTCTTTCACATCAAAACATGGAGAACAATGACATGGGATGTTCTTATGTCTCTTTTCAAATCTGTTGTATTTTTTTACATAATGTAGGTAGTTTCTTCTTATAATAATTGTTCTCTTCATTTTACTCGAAATTACCATACCCCTAATTGTTTACAAGAAAAAAAAAAAAAAAAAATACACATGTATATATTCATTCGCTATATGCGTTAATTGGATTTGAAAAAGAAAAGAAGTAACAAGTCTATGACTCCATGCTGCTGCATATTGTGTGATATGCTAAAAAACAGGGAGAAATTTATTTTCACATCTGCATCAAATGTTTGTAGCTTTTCAACTGATTTAAAATTAGCGTGTGTGTAACATTATTTTCCTCTTTTTTTTTTTTTTTTTTTTTTTTTCCTGTACTTTAATATCCTTCCTCTGATGGACACATTTCCTGTAAAGGGGCACTTTTTATCAACGTAAACTCCCTCTTTTGCTTCCTTCGGGGTTGCGAATCCTAAACCAACTTTTTTCCAATATCTCGTGTAACTCTTTGAGCCCTTCTTTATTTTTTTGGAGTTGAAAAAGCTCGCACCTTCCTGTTTTTGGTAAGCCCTCTCATGCTAAACGTGCGTAAATGAAAAAAAAAAAAAAAAAAATGATTATAGTATGATGTCAGACATTTTTTTCAATCCTGCATGAACAGTTCATGTAAATATGCAAGTTTTTTTTTTTTTTTTTTTCTTTTCCCCAAAGAAGTCAAGTATTTTATTTGCAAATGAAATGTCAACTTGGGTGTAGAGAAAAAAAATGTCATAACAAAAGAACGCCCCCCCCATTATGCATAAGAACAAGATTAAGGAATATTTATCATAATATTTACTCAATTTTAAAATGCCCACATATAATATGCTTTATATTAATGTATTCTGAAGAATGCATAAGTAAATGCAAATATAAATGTATTTATGTATGTAACGTATGTGCATACTCTACTTGACGCTTTCTTTTAAAGTTTTACCTGAACATCTAAGGTTGTTGCCATTTTTCTGAAAAACTCGAAACAATATTGTATGAACGGTTAATAAACTTTTTTATCAACTTGTTTTACTAAAATGATAAGTGTTATATATTACTTTGTGTGATTTTTGTTTTATCTTTTTTTTTTTTTTTTTTTTTTTTTTTTTTTTTTTTTTTTTTTTTTTTTTGTGGGAAAAATTTTTTTTTTTTTAATTTTTTTTTTTTTATTTTTTTTTAAAAAAAAAAAAAAAAAAAAAAAAAAATTTTAATAAATTTAAAAAATAATATTTATAAAAAAATATAAAAAAATATTTAATCTTTTTTTTTTTTTTTTTTTTTTTTTATAAATTTTTTTTTTTAAAAAAATTTTGTTTTTTTTTTTTTTTTTTTTTTTTTTTTTTTTTATGTGGGTATTTTTTTTTTTTTTTTTTTTTTTTTTTTTTTTTTTTTTTTTTTTTTTTTTTAGCATGGTAGTGGTGCTGGGGGGGAAGAAATGCTATTCTGTTATGTTAGGAATTACTAGTGTTGAATTAAAACATTCTAGTGTCAAAAAATTGATTGGATAAATGAAAAAAAAAAAAAAAAAAACAAGTGCGCTATTTCCTCAGTTCTCCACCATCTTATAAAAAATAAACTTAGGATTTTTTTTTTTTTTCCGTTCTGCTTGAGAACGCGTGAAAGGCCATACATCCTATTTCGCTCGCACTAAGTTGTATTAGTGATCGAATATTTATTTTCATTTTAGCATTAAATTTCTTTTTCTTTTTTTTTCATTTGTTAATATATTTTATTCCAACTTCTTACTACTTCTTGTTATGAAATACGGCCTTAACCCCTTAATCTCCCCTGATGCATATTCAAAGGTTTTCTTTTTTTTTCCTTTTTTTTTTTTTTTTATGTATACATTTTTGACAATTAGGGAGGAAAAACCTTAATGAGATATTTCATATGAACAAGGCACGAAATGTGTGCTCTATGAAAAATTCAAAGTGGGAATAGCCCTAAATGCATCGTGAAAAAATGTGGGGCAAGAAAGAGAGAGAGGCAAATCAGCTTGACTGAACCACAAGGTGCATAATTATTGCTACATAGCAAAACTTTGGAAAACATTTTGATTAAGTTAAAATAATCCCATGAATATTATTACTCATTTAACCGTTAGAGGAATATTTTTTATAAAATGGTGCAAATTCATAATATTGAAAACGCAACAGTTATATTATATTCCCCCTTTTTGCGTATAAATTTTTAAAAAAAGGGTTAAAATATGGGTGAATATGTTAAAAAGAAAAATTTACATAATTATTTCTGAAACCTCTAATATTTATGTGTTTACACATATTATGTTAAAGTAAACAAGATAAAAGTACAAAAAATATTCATTTAATAAAATGAAATTAATGTGTGTAAAAATCATAAAAGCTAAGGACATTATAATTCTCCCTTGTAATTTTAAAGTGGTAACCGTTTTTAATTCTTTTAATGCAAAAAGGTCTATCTGCACAATTCCCAAAAAAAAAAAAAAAAAAAAAAAATATCATTGACATGGTTAATAAAACTGAAAGAAAATAAATTCAATAACCTTACTTGTCCATCTGTTAAAATGGTCTTTTCATTTTTGAAACATATTTTCCCTCTCTCTCTGTTTATTCTATGAAGAAGACTTAAAAATAGACTGATTCTTCGTTAAGCACCACTTTCTGCAAATGTGCAATCAAGCCAAGCGCACATAAGTTCGCTTGTATGTTACCATCCAAAGTGCGTTCCACAACATCTGCTAAATTGTCTTTCGTGAACATTACAAATAGTTACATATTAAGATATTACATAAATTGAAAACATTTCTTCACGTTAAAAAAATTGTGTACTTTTAGAAAAATAAAATAATATCCAATGAAGTATGACACAAGGAAATTAAAAAAAAAAAAAAAAAAAAAAAATGCTTATGAGAACGCAAAAACATTTCACCTTTAACTGCCCATAGCTTTTACTGTACTTCACATAATGGAAAAACAAATGAACAGAGATAAGTGGAATGAATATATTGGACATACTAAATGGGGGAAAGTTTACGTTCTTGAATCAAAGCAAATTTTTCTTATGCAATAACTGTAAGGTGACTTGCGAAAAAAAGACGCATAGACCAGTGCACACACACACACATATATATATATATATATATACTTGCGTATATGTGCATTTTTACCGCAAGTATATGAACTGCCAAGTGTGTCTATTGCCCAGAATTACGCATGTGTGCATCGTTCTCCTTCATCTCTGTTTCTTTTTATTGTCATTAACAAATGGGAGACCTCAGTTTTTTTAAATATATCTATAGGGTGAAAAATATATACTCCAATGCTTCCATGAGGGGAATAAGGAGGTGCAAATCGTTGATTATTCTAAATATCTACTAATAGCACCTCAAACATATACCACACAAAAAATATGTAAATACAAATGTACTACTACATAAAATTGACGATTTAAAAATAGACAAGACTATGATTTGGGAGAAAAAAAAAAAAAAAAAAAAAAAAAGAAGAGAGAAATATTTGTCATTTTTTCAAGCCCTTTTTTTTTTTTTTTTTTTTTTAGCATAAACTCTATCAGGTAATATGGACTAATTGCACTCACTACCTTTGAGTGAGTGTACCAGTTTTTTTTTTTCTGTTTCACATAGGATAACTGAAATGCCATGAATAAATCCTCCTTTCGTTTTTTCTCGCCCTGACCATCCGACATTTTTATTATTTGACGTGTAATTGCTCCGTGGTGGTTGGGCGAATAGACAAATTAGGCAAATTCAGGCAATTTAGACATTTTTTTTCCCCTTCTTTTTTTCGAACCTTTACAATTTTTCCTACTTTTCCAGTTTTTACAATTTTTTTTTTCCTCATTTGCATTGGCTTGTTTTCCCTTTTTTTGTTCACACATTAGTACGAAAATTATGCCTTTCATTATGAGCATTTTAAGGTGTAAAAAAAAAAAAAAAAAAAAAAAAAAAAGGCACAAAAAATAAGCATTAAATTTATGCATCATTTTGGTGCATTCACTGATGCATTTTCTGATTTATTTATCTACCTTTCAGGATCTTTCTCCATAATATATAGGGTAAACAATAAATACGAGAAAAACTGCACTTTGACGAACTTTATCATTTCGATTCTTTAGCTATTGCTAACAGAAAATTAAAAATTTGTACTTGTACCATTTATCTGCATTTTGTCACACGGAGAATTTTTTTGCATTGTCCCTTTTTTTTTTTTTTATTTTTATTTCTTTTTTATCTTTTTTTATCGTTTTTTACCTTTTTTTTTTTTTTCTTTTTTTTTTTTTTTTTTCTTATTTTCTTTTTTTTTTTACACGCGCTTTGCTTGCCTCCTCTCGTCCTCGCAACCCTTAGAATCCCATCTTATTTCAATATAATTATGTATGTTCCATAATACATGAAATCGTTTAAATTACGTTATGTTATCATAACCTTTGACTAAAAGATGATAGGGGGATTTCCCGAAAAGGTCTCTTTTCAGAAATGAACTTGACATTTTTTAGGGATTCCCTCCGAACAATAAGTGCACACTCTCGATTGTGTATGTGCACGCGCACACACTTGTGAAGGAATTGTTGCATAGAGTAAAATTATGCAGGAGCTCGTCCTCCCACGCAAGCACAAGCATAAATAGAAGTACAAACATAAGTATAAATATAAATAGAAGTACAGACAAGAAGTACAGACACACGTACAGGCACACGCACAGGCACACGTACAGGCACACGTACAAACACAAGTGCAAACACAAGAACGTAGGCGCACGCAGGGATGCTCTTGCCCGTGCACATGATTTTAGAAAAATAAAATGCTCAGGAACTCATACCAACATGAAAAGGCAAGTTGCTTTAATATAAAAGTGATTGTTCGCTGTAGACCTCTAAATGAGAAGGAGAAAAATGACATAAATAACGAAGAAGTTGTAAAAATAAATAATAACGAAGTTATAGTAACTCTGAGCAGAAACAATGAGATATATGAGAAGAAATACAGCTTTGATTATGCTTGTGACAAAGATGTGGATCAGAGGACTCTCTTTAATAATTATGTCTTCCAAATAGTCGATGAGGTAAATATAAAACTGCACTTGAGTGTACATATATGAAGAGAGAGGAACAAGAGAGAGAGAGAGACTAACAGCCACGAAAGAACGATTGCATTTTGTGTAAAATTGGAATTGTTTTAAATCAAAATCTTTGTTTTATTTTTAATATATTTTTTGCTTATTTCTGCTAAATATTTTTATGAATTTACTGGTTCAAATGTGATGTGAGAAAAAAAAAGGAGGCTTACAAGCAGGAACAGAAGTTTGAGAGTGGGGGTAGAGGTGGATATCTTGCATTTTCACATGCAGGCCTTTCTTTTTTTTTTCTTTTTTTTTTTTTTTTCCTTATTTTGCTCTACTTTCTTTTTACTTTATTTTATTTTTTTTTTTTCTTTTCATTATTTTTATGTGAGTCTATCTTACTAATTATGTGTAAAGCAAGGGTACATTTTCCTTTTTCTTCCATAATGAGACAATAAACTTACATTTGTGTTTTTATTTTTTCCTCTCTTGCAAAAAGTTGAGGAAATAATCATAGGTGTGTATTAACACTTTTTTTTTCGAACATCCATTTTATACACAAAATTGAAAAATCGAAAATTTTCAATGCCAAAAAAAAAAAAAAAAAAAAAAAAAAGCACACACGCAACAGCACTCATTTTTGAATAACTTCGTACATCACAGGTTCTTGAAGGATTTAATTGCACTCTGTTTTGCTATGGTCAGACAGGCACTGGAAAAACATACACAATGGAAGGAAGAATTTTGGAACACTTAAAACATAATGAAAATAAGAAGCTTGATTTGAGTGACAGTATAAACAGTGATCTAAACTATTATTATGAGTTGTGCGACAATGATGACACAGGAATAATTTTCCGTGTTGCTAAAAGAATTTTCGATATTCTGAATAGTAGAAAGGAATATAAAACTACAAGATTGAGTGAAGTTAGTTGTGAAGAGAATTGTGCGGCGAAATGTGAGGCGAAATGTGAATCTAATTTTGAATCGAAATGTGAATCAAATTGTGAATCGAAATGTGAATCAAATTGTGAATCGAAATGTGAATCCACTTTTGAATCGAAATATGAATCCAATTTTGAATCGAAATGTGAAGGAGGCGCACAGGTTGTAAGGCGTAGGAATAGTTATTTCTCAAGCGATGAAAGTTTAAGTATACCACACATGGTTAGAAGCAAAGTTGAAATCACACTTAATGGGTTTGGAACATCGGCTCCATCTAATGTTATAGATTCTAACATAGATTCGTGTACGCAAAAGAATACTCCATTTGAAGGACAAACAGAAAAGAAAGATGTGAAAAGTGTAGCAAGTGACATGTACAATATGGAAAAGTGTTCATATGATTTTGTAATAAAAGTGAGTTATTTAGAAATATATAACGAAGAATTATGTGATTTGCTAAGCACAGCAAGTGAGTCGAATAAGCTAAGAATATATGAAGATACAATGAATAAAAATAAAGGATTAAATGTAGATAAATTAGAAGAGAAATGCATAAATTCATTTGAAGAAATATATTATTTGATCTGCTCAGCTATTAAAAAAAGAAGAACTGCTGAAACGTCTTATAATAAGAAATCCAGTAGAAGTCATTCCATATTTACGATCACTTTAATTATGAAAGATCTTAATAATGATGGGGAAAGCATAACAAAAATTGGAAAATTAAATTTAGTCGATTTAGCTGGAAGTGAAAATGCATTAAAGAGTTCTTATGGAAATTTAAAAATTAGACAACAAGAAAGTTGTAACATAAATCAATCGCTACTAACATTAGGTCGAGTTATTAATGCACTCATTGAAAATTCATCGTACATCCCGTATAGGGATTCTAAATTGACCAGACTGTTACAAGATTCTTTAGGTGGAAAGACAAAAACATTTATTGTTGCAACAATCTCACCATCGTCTTTGTGTATTGATGAAACATTAAGCACATTGGATTATGTTTTTAGAGCCAAGAATATAAAAAATAGACCTGAGATTAATGTTAAAACGACCAAACAGCTGAAAATAAAAGATTTAAATAATGAAATTGAAAAATTAAAAAATGCACTAAATTTAAGTAGAGAAAAAAGGGGAGTATATTTAGATAATGAAGAATATAATAATATACAAAATAGTTTAAAAAAGAATAAAGAAATTTTATTACAAAAAGAGAAAATTCTATTTGAAAAAAGTAAAAAAATTAAAGCATTAATAAACAAAATGGACTATACTGATGATATACAAAATCATATTGTGCAATTTTTGAAGGATATTCTTTTGAAATATAAAAATATTCAAATTGTTCACGATATATTAGTAAACAAATTAGTAGAAGAAAAATGTGTTACTCGATTTCTCCTATCAGAATTTAAACAAATGCAAGAAAAATATCAGAACTATGTTAATACATACACACAAACACAGAAGAAAATTATTTCCATATTTCGAGAAACAATCTCCACTATAAAAAGAAAAAAATGCCAAGATTATTCACATTTTAATCATATTTGTAATGATATCTTGAAAATATTAGTGAATACAAAGGACGAAGTGATGCAAGGAAAAGAGATACTTATCAAATCGATTGAAAACATGGAGCATAAGAGTACAGAAATGCTTTCTAGAAAAAATGATTTTCTGGATTTTTTCCAAAATCAGATTGGTGTTATGGAGAAACAAGATCAAACCCATTTTTGTCAAATGGAAAAAATGAAAAATGATTTATTAACATGTACAAAGAAATTAAATGCAGATGTGGAGTCCTTCAGTAATCATATTGACCAAAACAAAATTGCTGATTTTGTCGTGCAACAGCCATATGATACATCTGATGAATATTCATTAATCAGTATTAACAAAGAGAAAAAGAAAATTGCCAAACTGAACACATCTGTACAAAATAAGAAGGAAACAATTAATATGCTGAAAAAATTAGCACCAAATGATGAATCGTTCCAAGTGATAAATGAAATAGACTTTTATTTATCAGGAGAAAAAGAAGAAAATGTCAAATCGATAATTCAATATATGAAGAATATAAACAAGTTGTTGCATATATTTTTAACACATTCGCTTACTGAACTTAAAAAAAATGTGAATGAAAAAACAACAAGTTTGAGGAGTAAAAGGGAATATGTAAATCAATTGATTGAAAAATTGCAAAGTGATTATAAATCACAGGAAAATAATTTGAATAAGAGGAAATGTGAAATAGCTGAAAGATATAAGAAAATTATGACAGATGATATCTACCACTTTAAGGATCGAATAATGGAAGAGATACATGAGGTTATCCAAAGAAATGTGGTTCAAATTAATGAAACTATGGAACGAAAATTGGAATTGCTAACTAATGAATTGAATGAAGAATCGGGAACTAAATATAGAGAAATTTTTACACATTCCTTGAACACACTTGAACAATTTATTCAAAGTTGCAACAAACAGGATGGAGAGTATCATGATAAATATTTTCAATACACTAACCTGATGCATGAGAAAGTAGACACTTATTATGAACACTTATTAGAACACGCGTTCACAGATATTAATTACCAATTTGCGAATGAACAAAGCAAAATAAATGAAAAAATCCAAAACATTAAACAGGTATATTTAAATTTAATCCAAAATAATAATAAATGTGTTGATAAAATTTCAATTCTGTTTGATACTACTATAGGGAAAAATAAGAAAGACAAAGAGGCACTTTGTAATTCTATGTCCAAAATGGTTTTACAAGAAAAAAACCAAATCGCCCATGGGGAGAAAAAAAAAAATGAACTGACATTAAAATACACGCAAGATATCTCTTTATATAATCAACAACACGTGGAGAATCTAAAGAAATGCAACACTCATATGGATGCACTTTTGCAGCATTTTAACAAAAATGAAGCTGCCCTAAAGGATGATGATGATGATAATCAAACCTTACCCACTTGCGATGTCCCAGAGAATCACATGAATGAGGAGGATATTCATGTGGAAATCGAAAAAATCCGATCTTTTGCTAATATGAATTCTGCCATTTTAAGTGACCCATATTTGGAGAGGCCAACCTTGGAGAGGCCAACCTTGGAGAGGCCAAATTTGAACGAAGGAAATTCCAATTTTGCCATATCCCCAAGGAACGGTTCTGTCAAGCCAGACCTATCGAATAATCACTATAGATACAGTGATATCCACTATGAAGAAGTTAAAGGTGATGTTATGAAAGAAATAGAAACCTTTTCATTTCAGAAAAACATAGACTTTAAATGTCTCTTTGACAAAGTGGATGAAAATTTAAACCTAATCCTAAATGAAAACTATTTTTTGAAATACCAAAAGGGAGGAGGAGGGGTCGTCAGTGGCAGTTGTGAACTTTCTAGGAGAAACAGTGGTGGAAGTATGACACATGCGAGTGGAAATCCAATCCAACATATGAACGAAGTGGTGTCATTAACAGGAGAGTCCAGTTGCACTCACATGTCATCCGTAGGGAACAATATAGCGAAAGTCACACATATCCAAAGTCAGAAGAAAGCAAGAGAAACAAGCTCACAAATAGATGCAGATGTCGAGGGAACCAATTTGAAAAGTTTAGCTGAATGTAATCGGAAGAATAACAAAAGCATTGAAAGTTTACATGGGCGAAAAATTGGATTAACATCGAATGAGTTAAAATATTCAAGCACAAAAATTAAGGTATTAGGGAATAGTGCAAGTTCCAGAAAGAATTCTCCAGCTCCAAAGAGATTAAAGGACGATGGTTACAAAGGTAGGAACTTCAAGTTCATTCGAAAATCAGAAGATTAAATGAGAAGACTAGCATACAAAGTGTTTCCCATGTTGATGAGGAAAGTTAACAATATGGACAATTTTTAAACCAAATTCTGTTGCTATTGAATATACATCAAATTTCCGTCTAATTGGCATACCTGTCAACGTTACTGCACGCAGCCGTTATTCCTTTTTTTCTGTGTTTTGTATGTCCCCTATTATTTTCATTATTACTTTTACTATTACTTTTGCTATTACTTTTGCTATTACTTTTGCTATTACTTTTGTTATTACTTTTGCTATTACTTTTGCTATTACTTTTGCTATTACTTTTGCTATTACTTTTGCTATTACTTTTGCTATTACTTTTGCTATTACTTTTGCTATTACTTTTGCTATTACTTTTGCTATTACTTTTGCTATTACTATTACTTTTACTATTACTTTTACTATAACCATTATTATTATTTTATTTTTTTTTTTTTTTCCCTACTTCTTTGTCTTCTTCGTCCTCGATTTGCATGCACTTCGTTGGTATATGCATGGAGGTCCGCTCTCTGGTGTACTCTCAAACGTTTTCTTTTCATATTCATTTTGAATTCCAATGATAGAATAATCAGGACCTCGCTTTGAGAATGAGAATGGGAATACAAAGAAGAAGAAGAAGAAGAAGAAGAAGAAGAAGAAGAAGAAGAAGAAGAAGGAGAAGAAGGAGAAGAAGAGCTGGATATCATGTTTCCACATATTCCACTCTCCATCAAGTGGGGAAATTTGTTTTTTGTGTGTAAATATTCCACATGGGTTCCATGTGGATTTCTATGCCTTCTTGATTTTACATGAATCTCAAAAATTATGCGTATGCACACATTGGCTTCAAAATTTTTCAAACATCAAACATTCTGATTTTTGCTGCA